>NC_063190.1:36938887-36958887 GCF_017589495.1 Alosa alosa
GCTGAGTGGAATTATTGCACTTTTCTGCTCCATGCCAAATGTAGAAGTCATTAGAGATTCCACTGACAGCAATGTTCCATTTTTACCCAACAAAACAAATGGACCAAATGCATAATAATGTTTGACATCCTTTAAAGGCCCTATCTTCACTTAGACACAGGCCATTAACTAGCCTAAATAACCAATCATATTTATTTAGTGTGGGCTATTAACTAGCCTAAATAACCAATCATGTTTATCTAGTGTGGGCTATTAGCCTAAATAACCAATCATGTTTATTTAGTGTGGGATATTAACTACCCTAACCAATCATGTTTATTTAGTATGGGCTATTAACTAGCCTAAATAACCAATCATAGGCTATTTATTTAGTGTGGGCTATTAACTAGCCTAAATAACCAATCATATTTATTTAGTGTGGGCTATTAACTAGCCTAAATAACCAATCATGTTTATTTAGTGTGCCCTATTATTGCCTGATGTAGGCTATTCTCAACAAGTCTTTTCTATTGGATTTCCACAGCAGCCACTTTCAATTTAGTGCAGCTAATGTCCTTTTCAGAAAGTAGCCAAATCTGGCCAACAGAACAGACGGAAACCTTCCTTTTTATTCACACTTTTAAACCATTTTAAACTGTATTTAAAACTACCTTACAGAATTCCTTGTGTGTTACTGGATTCCTGTGCGTGCTAACCGCCAGTCACGGCGCTACTGAGCAAGAAAAGCCAGGAGCTGGTTGACGGCTAGCTGTGATTAGGCTGGGTTGCTATAGCACCGGATTACACCCTCCCATTCACATTGTGCCAGGCGGCTACGAAGTAAACGCTCAACTCCCCCTTGAAACGTCACGGGAGATTTCAATATTTAAAGATTGCAACAAGTGAGGACAAAAGTTTTGCCCAAGAAGCGCTGTGAGCGACAGTCCCGTGTAAAGGCTGTAGTGCTATATCTTTTCTTCAACCGGATTTCAGGATACTTTCTTTCTTTTGTCACCATGCCTCAGACTGTAACTCTGAGTGGTCCATCACCGTGGGGTTTTCGCCTTGTGGGTGGACGGGATTTCAGCACGCCGCTGACCATTTCGAGGGTAGGTAGTGTGGCATGTTTAACAAAGCAACCGGCTTATTACACATAGCCTACATTGGGACACCGGTTCTTGTCCGTTAAGTGTCAAAAGAGAGTTTTCATGCATTTGCAAATAGAGTTTTATAATTGAATGATAAATCAACCAATCTCTGTAGCCTATTCAGGACATGGCGTTAACGATAGCCTACAAACCAAGTCAGCCTGCTTAAAAAATAATATAATAATAATAATAATAGGATTAATGGTGCCTTTTAGCGCTTTCTTATAACGAGAAATATGAGGCAATCGTAGCCTATGTATGACGTTTATATGCCCTTTCCGTTTGTAGCATTCCTTGTAAGCATTTTGGACTTTTACAAAGAGTTGACTATCCAGTAATCTAGCCTAGGCTACTAGGCTACACTAAAGTGTTAAATTAATAGCTAGGGACCTATTCTCAATTCTATAATACATAGTAATATGCCTATTGTTAACACAGTGACGGACTGCATTGGCTACGATAAGGCAGGGTCGTGTCGCGGTGTGAGTTTAACTGCAGTTGGGATAGACAACCCCGATGTGTGAAACGCAACAGTTTCACACATCGGGGTTGTTTATCCCAACTGCAGGCGTTGACACAATTTCACCACCATCGACTGAGACTATTCCAGGTGTTGTGCCAGCTGTGTAGACTCGTGCCCCTTAAACTGACCTACTTTCATAAGGTTGCACAGCTGGACTCAGTTTATTTGTCAGAGTTGACAGGTGAGTAAAGCAAATTGGCTCAACGTTTTCTGCTTTGGCTCTCAGTTCCTCATTCACATTTCTTTCAGAAGGAGAGACTATGGGCCGTTTACAAATCCCAACATCTAGGTATATAGGTATGACTGAAGACTTCACAGGCACTGGTGTGTCTCTCAGTCAATTTCTCAAAACTATATTTACATTCACACACACAAACACACATACACACGCTCACACACACACACACACATACACACGCATGCACGCACGCACACACGCACACACACGCACGCTAATAATAATAATAATACGCGACACATGCATGCACGCATGCACGCACGCACACACACACGCACACACGCACGCGCGCGCGCACGCACTCACACACACACACACACACACGCGCACACACACACGCACACTTGCATACAAAGCCAGAAGGCTCAAACACTATAACGCAGAGTTGAACCATTAAAGGTTCATGAGGTCCAGCTAAAAGGTTCTTTGCTTGTGGCAGATTGCAAAGCTTCCTTTTGTCTCTCATAGGCACTTTTAACTTTTAATCAGAACCATTATAGCTTTTGTTCAGATTCTTTTCCTTTCAGTATATATAAGGTCATTGTAGCCTAGAGATGTATTTGTACTCTTTATAGGCGACTGTATCCGGTAAATAAGCCTGCTTTTGTATGTCCGTATGTAAAGGTTTGCTTGGTCAACTCAGGGCCTGCCCGCTGGGTTGTGGAGAGCGCTGGCTATGCTTAGAGCGGGTGACGAAGTGAGCACGAGATGGGATCCAAATGTTCTCACTGCGATTAAAAGCTCATTTGACTTGGTTAGATTGTAGCGGCTCTCCAACGGGGATCCCGCCATCCCATAAAGAGCTCTAGTCTAGTCCAGATCCCTAAGACTGGACCAGCATCCCATAAAGAGCTCTAGTCTAGTTCAGGTCATTAAGACTGGACAAGCATCCCATAAAGAGCTCTAGTCTAGTCCAGGTCATTAAGACTGGACAAGCATCCCATAAAGAGCTCTAGTCTAGTCCAGGTCATTAAGACTGGACCAGCATCCCATAAAGAGCTCTAGTCTAGTATAGGTCATGGACCAGCATCCCATAAAGAGCTCTAGTCTAGTCCAGATCCCTAAGACTGGACCAGCATCCCATAAAGAGCTCTAGTCTAGTCCAGGTCATAAACCCGGAGCCGTGCAGGAGTGGGCGACTGCGCAACGGCATGCAGGAGAGATAGCTGGGAAGCCCGGCTCATGAGCATGCGGGAGAGTTCTAGAGTGTTAGTGTTGTATGTATATAGGATGAGGTAAGGGCAGGGTTCTAGAGTGCTAGTGTATATAGGATGAGGTAAGGGCAGGGTTCTAGAGTGCTAGTGCATATAGGATGAGGTAAGGACAGGGTTCTAGATCCCGCCATCTGAACGCACAAATTCCTGAATTATTTTCCATGCTCATAAGCCAGGCTTCCCAGCTGTCTCTCCTGCATGCCTTTGCGCAGTCGCCCACTCCTGCACGGTTTATGACCTGGACTAGACTAGAGCTCTTTATGGGATGCTGGTCCAGTCTTAATGACCTGAACTGGACTAGAGCTCTTTATGGGATGCTTGTCCAGTCTTAATGACCTGAACTGGACTAGAGCTCTTTATGGGATGCTGGTCCATGACCTGAACTAGACTAGAGCTCTTTTATGGGATGCTGGTCCAGTCTTAATGACCTGAACTGGACTAGAGCTCTTTATTGAACTGGACTAGAGCTCTTTATAGGATGCTGGTCCAGTCTTAATGACCTGAACTGGACTAGAGCTCTTTATGGGATGCTTGTCCAGTCTTAATGACCTGAACTGGACTAGAGCTCTTTATAGGATGCTGGTCCAGTCTTAATGACCTGAACTGGACTAGAGCTCTTTATAGGATGCTGGTCCAGTCTTAATGACCTGAACTGGACTAGAGCTCTTTATAGGATGCTGGTCCAGTCTTAATGACCTGAACTGGACTAGAGCTCTTTATAGGATGCTGGTCCAGTCTTAATGACCTGAACTGGACTAGAGCTCTTTATGGGATGCTGGTCCATGACCTGAACTAGGCTAGAGCTCTTTATGGGATGCTTGTCCAGTCTTAATGACCTGAACTGGACTAGAGCTCTTTATAGGATGCTGGTCCAGTCTTAATGACCTGAACTGGACTAGAGCTCTTTATAGGATGCTGGTCCAGTCTTAATGACCTGAACTGGACTAGAGCTCTTTATAGGATGCTGGTCCAGTTTTAGGGATCTGGCCTTCCAAGTCAAGTGGAACACCAAAGAGGCATGAGTATAGTTCAGTTCCAGGAGGCGCCACCATTGTGCCTCTGAGAAAGAGGCCCTTAGTGTCTCCCGGAGCCTAGTTAGTCCCCTGTGAGTCCCTTTGGAAAATAGCATCATCTAAATGGGAAATAATGACAAACAGGCACATGCCATTTGGGCTTACTTCTGTTTACTCAAATGTGCCACGTTATGGAAGGCTTTTGACAGCAGTTGTTATATGACTGTGTGCTCACTCTGTGAATGACGCAAGTTGTTGGTGAATGCCGTGCCACTGCTGAAGTAGCTTAAGCGCTGCACACATTCTATGCACAGCAATCGCGGCTCAGTGCATGTTGATGTCAAACAGTGGTTATCTTCAGCCTTCACCATTTCCCTCTAAAACTCTCATGAGACCGGGCCTATTCTTTGTATGTTAGTATTGTATGTATATAGGATGAGGTAAGGGCAGGGTTCTAGAGTGCTAGTGTTGTATGTATATAGGATGAGGTAAGGGCAGGGTTCTAGAGTGCTAGTGTATATAGGATGAGGTAAGGGCAGGTTCTAGAGTGTTAGTGTTGTATGTAGAATGAGGTAAGGGCAGGGTTCTAGAGTGCTAGTGTTGTATGTATATAGGATGAGGTAAGGGCAGGGTTCTAGAGTGCTAGTGTATATAGGATGAGGTAAGGGCAGGTTCTAGAGTGTTAGTGTTGTATGTAGAATGAGGTAAGGGCAGGGTTCTAGAGTGCTAGTGTATATAGGATGAGGTAAGGGCAGGTTCTAGAGTGTTAGTGTATATAGGATGAGGTAAGGGCAGGTTCTAGAGTGTTAGTGTATATAGGATGAGGTAAGGGCAGGTTCTAGAGTGTTAGTGTATATAGGATGAGGTAAGGGCAGGTTCTAGAGTGCTAGTGTTGTATGTATATACTTACAACCGGACCCGCGTCACACAGAGCAGGTTGTTTGCGCCATGCCCCTTTTGAGGGGAAAACATTCCCTCAGAACAAGCCAGAGGAACCGGTAGACATGTACCAACCACACAGCTAAGAACCCTCCCTGAGTTTCTTTTTGCCTACCATGTCCCTCAAAAAAATCCTGACAGAAGAAAATTATGGCTACAAGCCATAAGAAGAGAAGACCGTGATGACACTTCTAGTCACTGAGTGGGGTTGTTGCACCACTTCGTACTCAGGAGACTGAAGGGACATGTTTTTATATTAATTGAATTAAGCTTTTGTAGGTATCTTTCACGGGTCAACGACCGCAAAGTGGTTATGTATTGAGTGGTCATATTGATTTGTGGTATTTTGTTATTATTTACTCCTGGCGATTTCTGTAGCTTTATTGACCCCTAATTTGGGAGCAGAGAGGGTTGTTTGTTTTCCCCCGAAAGGGCGGGAACGCTTGTCACTGAGTCAAGTTCCCGGATGTGCCGGTCTAACGTATAGGATGAGGTAAGGGCAGGATTCTAGAGTGCTAGTGTTGTATGGTTATATGTGTGTGTGTGTGTCTGTGTGTGTGTGTGTGTGTGTGCATGCCGCTTAAATGAGAGTTGTGTGTGTGTGTGTGTCTGTGTGTGTGTGTGTGTGTGTGTGTGTGTGTGTGTGTGTGTGTGTGTGTGTGTGTCCTATGTATATAGGATGAGGTAAGGGCAAGGTTCTGGAGTGCTAGTGTTGTATGGTTATATATGTGTGTGTGTGTGTGTCTGTGTGTGTGTGTGTGTGTGTGTGTGTGTGTGTGCATGCCGCTTAAATGAGAGTTGTGCCTGTGTGTGTGTGTGTGTGTGTGTGCATTGTGAGAAGTTCTTTTGCTCAGGTCTGCATACCAGAGTGTCATGTGACCTGCTCCTGAGTGCTGTCCAGTAGCGCACGGTTGCCATGGAGCTTTCTGCTCTGGCCGTTGGCCCTCGGGAGAGAGGATACTAAGGCCACAGCACATACTTACTTTAAAAGTGCATACTCTGCCATCTGAGATGGGTCCGCTATATGCATGGTGGTGTGTTTTTCTTCTCTTGCTACTGGCCAGATCTGCTGCTCTTCTGTCTGCTCTGTCTTTGTACTGTCTTAAAAGTAGGAACAATGTCACCACTCTTTTCATTTGGTGTCCATGGTCATCACCACTCTTTTCATTTGGTGTCCATGGTCATATCTGTTTTATGATCCCACCTAGAAATAAGCTATCTATAATGTCAGACTGTTTAAGTGCAATACACAAGTAAGCATCATTGTTTTGTATTGTGGCATATCCCTGTAAGCTAGCTCAGTCATAATGTATTTGCTCTTAACTACCCTTGAAACAGCCTGGACTTCAACATCTAAAAACCGCTTTAGTGCTGTGGTTTTCCCCTGATCCATTGTCATAACTTTGAGTTCTGCTTGAAGTAGTTTGCAGTGAAGCTGTCCTCACCACCGTGGCTGCTTAGCAGTGTCTCAAGAGCGTTTATTAACCAGCTGTGCGCTGATTGAGTCACTTCCACATGAGTTCCCTCAAAATGGGGACAATCAAAGGCATTTAGATGGTGGTATCATAGCAACTTTCTTTTAACAATTCCCAGAGAGTTCCGTAATGCCATAACCATGGTTTCAATCACTCAACAAGTCAACAAACATGCCATTATCAGAGGGAGCTTTCTGATTGGCAGGGTTTTGTCTTCTAGTTCTGCTTAAGAATCTGGCAATGTGCCATAGCTCACACACACACACACACACACACACTGAATAAAGGCTTTTGTGCTCATTTACAAGCAGCAAAGGCCTCGTGGACTTTAAGGTTGTTTGCACTGTGTTTCTGTGTTTGTGTGTGTGTGTGTGTGTGTGTGTGTGTGTGTGTGTGTGTGTGTGTGTGTGTGTGTGATTGTGTGTGTGTGTGTGTGTGTGTGTGTGTGTGTGTGTGTGTGTGTGTGTGTGTGTGTGTGTGTGTGTGTGCCTGCATGGTTAATTTATGCATTTTCCTAAGGATTCTGATCTGTCCATGAATCATGCCTGGCCTGCCTCCGTACCTTCGCCCTTAAGTGGCCTCCGTCCCCTGCAATAACAGCCTCTGTTGTCCTGCGCTCTGTGTGCTGCAATAACAGCCTCTGTTGTCCTGCGTGGTCACTCTCTGTGGTCTGCGCTGCCCACGGACCTGGCGCTGTAGCAAGGCCCAATGAGCAGCTTGAGCCGTGTCTCATGAGAAGCCTTTTGTGCTGTCCTCCTCAGGTCACTGCTCAGGAAGTTGAGCT
This sequence comes from Alosa alosa, assembly GCF_017589495.1. NCBI lineage: Eukaryota > Metazoa > Chordata > Actinopteri > Clupeiformes > Clupeidae > Alosa > Alosa alosa. The sequence goes on from NC_063190.1 coordinate 36,946,201, forward strand.
CCGCACTTATTCTGGAACTCCGCCTCACAAAAGGGAAGCCAAAGGGAAGTCGGAAGAATTGAACCATCAGACTGAAACATCTTATCTAAAGAATGTTGCAGTGCTGTCATGCCAGAAACCTATTTGCATTTTTTTTGTAAAGCTTTGATTCAATTACTGTGGCCTGAAGCTACGCGCCCATTTGCTCTAAGGATTAGAAAGTAAATTGCACAAACAAAGCTCTAAATCTGTCTGGGCTGATTCATATGAATTATTTTGTTTTACTGGGTTTGACGAGGGTCTCTGGGGGGCATAAATGAATTACACAACTGAAGGAAAACAAACAGAAGCTCATGTGCAGTGCTAATCAAGCTGTCAGTGTTCCACACTAGAATGCTAGCTTTCACAGTCTCCTTTATGGGCAGCCAGCAGGGGTAATAGATGTGTGGTCACACCTGTGAGGGTGTAATAGGATGTGCGGAGGTACCTGTGAGGGGTAATAGATGTGCGGAGTCACACCTGTGAGGGGTAATAGATGTGTGGAGTCGCACCTGTGAGGGGTAATAGATGTGTGGAGTCGCACCTGTGAGGGGTAATAGATGTGTGGAGTCACACCTGTGAGGGGTAATAGATGTGTGGAGTGGAGGGGTAATAGATGTGTGGAGTGGAGGGGTAATAGATGTGTGTGAGGGGTAATAGATGTGTGTGAGGGGTAATAGATGTGTGGAGTCGAGGGGTAATAGATGTGTGTGAGGGGTAATAGATGTGTGTGAGGGGTAATAGATGTGTGTGAGGGGTAATAGATGTGTGGAGTGGAGGGGTAATAGATGTGTGTGAGGGGTAATAGATGTGTGGAGTGGAGGGGTAATAGATGTGTGTGAGGGGTAATAGATGTGTGAACGTGTGAGGGGTAATAGATGTGTGGAGTGGAGGGGTAATAGATGTGTGTGAGGGGTAATAGATGTGTGTGAGGGGTAATAGATGTGTGGAGTCAGGAGTGGACGGCTCCAGTAGAGCTGCTCATATCTCTTTACCCTGTAATTCCCCTTCCCCTCATAAAACCAGAACACCAACAGCCCCACGCTCCCACCACCTACCCCATCCTACCCCACGCTCCCGCCACCTACCCCATCCTACCCCATGCTCCCGCCACCTACCCCAGAATGCTCCCGCCACCTACCCCACGCTCCCGCCACCTACCCCAGAATGCTCCCGCCCCACCTACCCCACGCTCCCGCCACCTACCCCATCCTACCCCATGCTCCCGCCACCTACCCCACGCTCCCGCCACCTACCCCATCCTACCCCACGCTCCCGCCACCTACCCCACGCTCCCGCCACCTACCCCAGAATGCTCCCGCCACCTACCCCATCCTACCCCATGCTCACGCCACCTACCCCATGCTCACGCCACCTACCCACCTACCCCATGCTCACGCCACCTACCCACCTACCCCATGCTCACGCCACCTACCCCAGAATGCTCACGCCCAGAGTGTGAATTACCCCACCATAATTGAGGGGTACTGCTCCTTCACTTCTTCTATGACCATCATGGTCCACTACCATATCAATCCCCATCGTGATCGCCAAGTGCAACATGTGTTGTGCAACACCCATACAAGGTCTAAACATGCGACAAACTGATAATCAGTTGGCTACAGAATATCTCATTGTTATTATATCCAAAAGAGAACTGTTTTGATCAACTCTCAAAAGTTAGAAGTTAAGTGCTCTGAAATACCATTCTAATTACTAGTAAAAGTAATGCCTTTACAAGAAGCCTATTGCTTATTTCATGACATATTGATTTGGTTTATTTTAGATTTCATGACCTGGAGGTAAGATCCAACCCTCTAATATAGCCTAGCCTACTGTATAAACAGAAACCAATTTTCCATTATAGTCTATGGTAGTCAGTGTCAAATCAACACAATTGCCTATGGATATGTGAAACCTACAGTGTAAGCAATCTTTAATGTGATTAAGGAGCATATAGCCTACTATGAAAAACATACTACCACATAAGAACTACAGAGCGGTAACCTACAAGAATCCGATAACCAGAATGTAAAAACAATAGACCTACTAACCAATTAAAAACAAATTCAAATACTAGCATGTACTATTTAGCCTAGGCTACTTGGCTCTTTATGTTTCCACAGGTTTCACTAATGTTATGTAGGCTTAGCTACATCAGACCCTCTTGTGCATAATAAAAACAACACAGGATCTGTGCCAAACTAATTTCAAAAGGGCACAATAATTTATTCAAAATAAAATGAGAATCAATGGACACCTAGGCTATGAACTGGAGTTCATCTCCTTGGAAATGACAATCGAATTTACCTCACCACAATGTAAAATAATAATAAATGATTTAAATAGAGAATTATCTTGCTAACTAACCTTGGTAACTAACCAAGGTCCACTTTACTAGCCTCAGTGGGTAAGTAAGTAGCAGGTAAGTAGCCGGTAATTAAATGTATGAAGACGTGACATGAGCTATGAAAGAACAAAAACACGCTAATACATGAAGGTTGTAAAATAGCACATTTTCAACAAGCTAGGCGCCTGCTAGCAACTTACATTTACCCATGCACGCCAGCAGCAAACCGAATTTAGGCTACTGGAGGAATCTACCTAACGTTGACACTTGCTTGAGAAGTCGTTTCTATCTCCGTTGCTTTTAAGCCACGGTGGTTAAAAAAAATGGTAACGGGTCCATAATAGGGGGTTGACTTTACATTAAACTTTCCTAGTGAAAATAGGAGTTGACTTGTATTGTAGCCAACTGTAATGGTATTTTTTCACAATATCAGAAAAATGTGTGTGTGTGTGGGGGTTTGGAGTCAGAGGAGGGAGGTGTGTGTGGGGGTCAGAGCCTGAGGTCAGTGTGTGTGTGTGTGGGGGTTGGAGTCAGAGTGAGGGTGTGTGTGTGTGGGGGAGGTCAGAGTGAGGAGTGTTGATGTGTGTGGGGGTTGATGAGCCAAAACGGAGGAGTGTGTGTGTGGGGTCAGGTAAATCGTGAGGAGTGTGTGTGTGTGTGGGGGGGGTTGGAGTCAGAGTGAGGAGTGTGTGTGTGTGGGGGGTCAGGAGGAGGAGTGTGTGTGTGTGTGTGTGGGGTCAGAGTGAGGAGTGTGTGTGTGTGTGTGGGGGGGTCAAGTGAGGAGTGTGTGTGTGTACGGGGGTTAGAGGAGGAGTGTGTGTGTGTGTGGGGGGTAATTTAGGAAAATTGTTCTCATATGTAAGACGCGTGCAGCGGTGAGGGTGAGGTGTGTCCCCACGGTCTGCAGGCCTCGTAAAATCAGGTCCACAATGAAGCTAGAGAGCTGCTCTTCATCACCCAGATCCCCCGCAGTCCAGACGAACCCAGACGACCCCACGGTCCAGACGAGGCCGAGCGGCCGAGAGGCGCCTCTCTCCTCCAGCGCAGGGTCTGGGGCTCGGGGACGTTGGAAAGAATCATCTGGCCTTTTGTCTTGCCGTGCGTTTCATTTGTTTAATGTGCCTCTGATTGGGTGCCTTGGAGAACCGAGCCCAGAGTTGAGGCCAGTACACTAATCAGCTCGGAGAGGAGCAAAGGCAAGTGGGTCAAGCATCACACTTTGCAGTATCGCGCGCTGAGAAATAGGCAGCGGTTGGATGCCGTACCACAAGCACTGTCTTTGGTGCAGTTGGATGCTGGGGCCTGGCTACATACTTGGTTATGGTGCAGTTGGATGCTGGGGCCTGGCTACATACTTGGTTGTGGTGCAGTTGGATGTTGTGGTGCAGTTGAATGTTGTGGTGCAGTTGGATGCTGTGGTGCAGTTGGATGCTGGGGCCTGGCTACATACTTGGTTGTGGTGCAGTTGGATGCTATGGTGCAGTTGAATGTTGTGGTGCATTTGGATGCTGGGGCCTGGCTACATACTTGGTTGTGGTGCAGTTGGATGCTGTGGTGCAGTTGGATGCTGGGGCCTGGCTACATTCTTGGTTGTGGTGCAGTTGGATGTTGTGGTGCAGTTGGATGTTGTGGTGCATTTGGATGCTGGGGCCTGGCTACATACTTGGTTGTGGTGCAGTTAGATGCTGTGGTGCAGTTGGATGCTGGGGCCTGGCTACATTTTTGGTTGTGGTGCAGTTGGATGTTGTGGTGCAGTTGAATGTTGTGGTGCAGTTGGATGTTGTGGTGCAGTTGGATGCTGTAGCCTGGCTGCATTCATGGTTGCCCTGCATTAGGCAAAAAGATTTTAGAGATACAAATCTTTTTTTGATTTCTTTGTGCTGAAAAGCAACACCTACTTAACACTTTAAAAACCTACTTTGACAATTTGTCCACATCAACTTGAAGAGTTTTGGTATTGTGTGGTTGCTGTAGTTACAGTTGTGTAGTTGCTGTGGTAACAGTCAGGGAGAGCAGAACCAAACAACGTGCGGATTCAGCGGCACTGGAGAGCTGTGTGCAGTATGCTGATACCCTATCTTTGCACACACACACACACACACACACACACACACACACACACACCTACCTGCTGGAGAGCTGTGTGCAGTATACTGGTGCCCTATCTTTGCACACACACACACACACACACACACACACAGTTTGCTGGTGCCCTATCTTTGGAGTTAATGTGTAATCTTTCAGGGCAGAGCTTCATTTGAATTCTCCGTGGTGGAAACAAAAGCACTTTAAGGCAGGTGGCCAGAGAACTCTCTCAGAAGGTATCGCCACTCTGCCTATCTCAGCCATGAGCCCTTTTCCTAAAGTGTTGTGTGTGCGAGTTACGTAATGTGTGTGTGTCAGTGATGTCAAGGTGATAAAAAATAACCAAAGTGACAACACTTCTGCTCTCACAGGCTGCAGCCAGTAGAAGTTGTGTGATTAATCCTCTATATTTGCACACACACACACACACACACACACACAACACACACACACACCCAATGACTCCTCTCTGTCCCCTGCGTGCGTGTGTGTGACCCTGGGAGCACACACACACCACTCTGCAGCCAGCAGAAATCGTGTGATTAATCCTCTACGCTTGTCCGTGGAGCAATGAGTTGTATTGTTTGTCGTTGGCATGTGTGTGCAGTGTGTGAGCATTTACATGGTCTAGGGAGTGCTGTGTGTGTGCAGTGTGTGTGAGCGTAACATGGCCTAGGGAGTGCTGTGTGTGTGTGCAGTGTGTGAGCGTAACTCTTGTCTGCTGTGTGTGTGTGTGCAGCTGTGTGTGTGCAGTGTGTGAGCGTAACTCTTGTCTGCTGTGTATGTGTGTGCAGTGTGTGAGCGTAACTCTTGCCTGCTGTGTGTGTGTGCAGTATGTGTGTGTGCAGTGTATGTGTGTGCAGTGTGTGTTTGTGTGCAGTGTGTGAGCGTAACTCTTGCCTGCTGTGTGTGTGTGTGTGTGTGCAGTGTGTGTGTGTGTGCAGTATGTGTGTGTTTGCAGTGTGTGAGCGTAACTCTTGCCTGCTGTGTGTGTGTGTGTGTAGTGTGTGTGTGTGTGTGCAGTATGTGTGTGTGTGCAGTGTTTGAGCGTAACTCTTGCCTGCTGTGTGTGTGTGTGTGTGTATGTGTATGTGTGTGCAGTGTGTGTGTGTGCAGTGTATGTGTGTGCAGTGTGTGTTTGTGTGCAGTGTGTGAGCGTAACTCTTGCCTGCTGTGTGTGTGTGTGTGTGTGCAGTGTGTGTGTGTGTGCAGTATGTGTGTTTGCAGTGTGTGAGCGTAACTCTTGCCTGCTGTGTGTGTGTGTGTGTGTGTGTGTGTGTGTGTGTGCAGTATGTGTGTGTGTGCAGTGTTTGAGCGTAACTCTTGCCTGCTGTGTGTGTGTGTGTGTGTTGGTCAGATAACAGCGGGCAGCAAGGCAGCGCTGGGGGAGCTGTGTCCAGGGGACACCATCCTGGCCATCAACGGGGAGAGCACAGACGCCCTCACACACATGGAGGCCCAGAACAGGATCAAGGCCTGCACAGGCCAGCTGGTACTGGACATCAGCAGGTACTCCACCCTACACACACACACATTATATGCACGCACACACACACATTATATGCGCGCACACACACACACACACACACACATTATATGCGCACACACACACAAACACAAACACACACACACACACACACACACACACACAACACACGCACATTATATGTGCGCGCACACACACACACACACACAAACACACACACACACACACATTATATGCGCGCGCGCACACACACACACACACACATTATATGCACACACACACACACACACACACATACACACACGCAGGACAGGATCAAGCCTTGTAAAGGCCAGCTGGTCCTGGACATCAATAGGTACTCCTCCGAGCTCACTGATCTCTTTAGACTATCCACACTACACGCAGCAACACAAACACCCACACACACACATGCAGTGTATGAGAGGAAATGATGTATACATTGACATTGTACAGATGCTTTTTACACGGTGTGGTTTCCAACTGAGGAACAAGGCAATCAGCAGACCACAGAAACAAGAGGGTGTGATAGTGAGAAAAGAGAGAGAGAGAGTGGTGGATAGAGAGAGAGAGTGGTGGATAAAGAGAGAGAGAGGAGAATAAAGTGGATGAAGTGACTGCATGTCTTCGGCAGATAAAGCTGAGGAGACTGAAAGATGAGTAACACAGAGAGAGCAATTCAGATGGTGCTGTCGGTTAAGAGCGAGAGGGACGAAAGGACTTCAAAGTGTTCGAATGAAAGGAGTGTGGTACTGGCTCTAGTCAGGTTTTTAATGTGTCTTTTATTGATCTATAAATCTCTCGTGATCAAAGAATTGGATAGTTTGTACTGTTTCTGTCATCTGTATGCTCTCAAAACAACATTTTCCCACAAGGCTCCTTCTCGTCATGTACTGATGAGACGAGATGCAAAGTTTGTCTAGCCAGACATGATTAGTCAGGATACATGCTGTTTTCACTCTTCGTGCTGCTATATTAGTCTTTGTTTAGCAACTCGCGAGATGACACATTAATTTAGTGGAATAATAGTGGCAAGTTGGGAGCCACTGGAATTCAGGATCCAAAGGGAAGTAATCTGTCCAAACAACAGACTGTTCCATTTGGACCTCAGCATTCTGGAATGGGGCCCAAATGGAATGTTTGACTGTCTGAAGGTTTCCAATAGAGACATTTGAGCTCCCCGGCGAAAAAAATAAAAAAGCTTCATTGCCAGAATCTGGATGATGATGACAATATGGAATATGAAACACCACAGCGATCCGAGCTGAGAGTTCCAGGGTTCCGAGAGGAGAGTTCCAGGGTTTTTGTTTGTTTGTTTGTTTGTTTTCCTCCAGGGAAGTGTTCCACTGTGTGGAAATGAAAAGCTTAAACACATACTGGTCCTCAAGACAATCGGAATCGAGAGGGGCACAGTGATCACAGGGAAGCCCACAACCGCACAACCCCCACAACCTCACGAACCTCACGACCCCCACAACCTCACGACCCCACGACCTCACAACCCCCACGACCTCACAACCCCACAACCTCACAACCCCCACAACCTCACGACCCCACGACCTCCACGACCTCACAACCCCACGACCTCACGACCCTCACGACCCCCACGACCCCCACAACCTCACGACCGCCACGACCTCACGACCCCCACAACCTCACGACCTCACGACCCCCAAGACCTCACACCCCCACCTCCCGACCCCCAAGACCTCATACCCCGGCCCCAACCTCACAACTCAATACCTGCCACGCACTTGGCCTCACGACCCCACGACCTCAAACCCCGACCTCCACAACCCCGACCCCACAACCCCACGAACCTCCCGACCCCACAGCCTCACGACCCGACTCCCACAACCCCCACGACCTCTACCCACAGCCTCCCGACCCCCCCAACCCCCGCGAGCCTCCACGACCTCCCACCCCCGACCTCACCCTCCACGACCCCAAGACCTCATGACCCTTCCCACGACCCTCCATCCCACGGCCGCCCACGACCCCCCACCCCCAAGACCTCGACCCCAAGACCTCACGACCCCCAAGACCTCACTGACCCCCCGGCCCCCGACCTCCTCAGGCTCTCTCCACTGCCCCAGGAGCCTGGCCATGTTTGGTCAGCGTTTTCAAAGAGTGCTCTGCTGTGCTGCCCGAGCTCAGCTGGGCCCGGCTGCTTCCGGCACTGAGACTGCCCATATATCAGCTGTGGACATTAAGTGGTAGATCCACTCCGGAGCCATAAATCCACTGGCGAGCACAGCAGGCCAAGGCAGAGTGAGAAATTGGACAGAGCTCTGGGAGTCCTTCCACTTCCTCTACAAGCCCCAACACAAGGCAGAGTGTCTAGCTGGTACTGAGCTCCTCTAGAAAAACCCTTTTCCCTCTTCCCATGAAATACTCCCACGTTTGATGAGCAATTTATGAAAATCCTTCCACACCGCAAGCGGCACTCTGAAGATGAGGTCATAACTTGTTTTCAAGTTGAAGCCATTATCATATCTTCCCTTCCCTGATAACAGGATGATGTCAGCTTAGGATGAGGCCATTCCTGATGCAAAACAAGCCTAACTGCTCCTCGCTTGTTTCATCTTGTACAGTGAAGCGATGAATAACCCGTCTCTGACCGCTGTTTGGGGGTAAAGGTGGCTGCAGCGTTGAGAGATAAGCGCGTATTGACTCACGTCGAGAGGTTGCACGGTTCAGCTGGAGAGGCATGCTGGTCAGATTATCTTATTATGGAGCAGTCAGCACATTGCTGCTGATGAATGTTGGTGAGCCTGTTGTTTACACAAACAGTAGAGCTTTGGTCTGTAGAGAGGTAGAGTGTCAGTAACATCTCTGAGCTTTGGTCTGTAGAGAGGTAGAGTGTCAGTAACATCTCTGAGCTTTTGGTCTGTAGAGTTCTGAAGTGTCAGTAACATCTCTGAGCTTTTGGTCTGTAGAGAGGTAGAGTGTCAGTAACATCTCTGAGCTTTTGGTCTGTAGAGTTCTGAAGTGTCAGTAACATCTCTGAGCTTTTGGTCTGTAGAGTGGTAGAGTGTCAGTAACATCTCTGAGCTTTGGTCTGTAGAGTGGTAGAGTGTCAGTAACATCTCTGAGCTTTGGTCTGTAGAGAGGTAGAGTGTCAGTAACATCTCTGAGCTTTGGTCTGTAGAGAGGTAGAGTGTCAGTAACATCTCTGAGCTTTTGGTCTGTAGAGTTCTGAAGTGTCAGTAACATCTCTGAGCTTTGGTCTGTCGAGTGGTAGAGTGTTGGTGACAGATTATGTGATGGAGATATGGGAGAAAGAGGTCTGAGAGAGGGAACGAGAGAGAGGGATAGAGGGAGAGAGAGAGAGGAAGAGAAATAGAGGGAGGGGGCAGAGAGAGAGGGAGAGAGAGAAAGAGGAAGAAAGGAAGAAAGAGTCCACTGGGGCACACACTTTAACAAGATTATGTCAACTTCTTCAAATCTTATCTTTAAATCACCTTGACAGAACTAAACAAAGTTCATGAATGTAAGAACAGTGTTTTCCCCTTTCTGCTATATCTATTTTGTGTCTGTATGTCTCTTTATCTGGTTTCCATGGAAGGAAATGTGTGGCAATACTGAAGAAACAGAAACCAGTTTGTCTCAAAATCTGTCCAGAATGCCAGACGTCTATTTTTAGGACGTCTATTTAATGAACTGTACCGTTTGGTGACAAAGACATGAAGTGGGCAAACTCAGTATTGTTATGTGCAGTATGCTACATACAACTGAAGATTAAAGCTGCCAAGCCAGAGAAGGCTGTAATTTTGCATTTCTGTCTTTGGATAAATATATGAGCACACACATCTGCTCTGCTCCCAAAATTACAATGGTTTTGTAGCGCTCGGGCCTCAGGCAACTGCTGCGCACAGGAATGTGCCCGCAGTGCTTCTGAATGCATTAGCCGCTTCAGAGGCATCGCCTTTCAAATGCCTCCTGCCCACAGCTGACCCACAGGTCTGTTCCAACGCTGACACTGGATACTTCTGCTCCGCATTATTCTCTTCTGTTGGTCGCAGGTCCTTCAGATCTGACTTCACCCTCCACCCTGTCACATCACGGAACTACAGCTAAATGCATCGTGGGTGATGGTGAGATGAACTTCCTTACTGAATATGTTTAAGGGCTTTAGGAGTTGAATTCATTTTTTTATTCATTCAATCATCCACTTATTCTTTTTGTGTAGGTTGAGGTGGTAGAGAGGCTGTCTGTCCGCTGTTAGTTGAGGGGTACCTGGCTTCTGTTGATGGTAGGTTGAGGGGTACCTGGCTTCTGTTGGTGATAGGTTGAGGGGTACCTGGCTTCTGTTGGTGGTAGGTTGAGGGGTACCTGGCTTCTGTTGGTGGTAGGTTGAGGGGTACCTGGTTTCTGCGGTAGGTTGAGGGGTACCTGGTTTCAGTTGGCTGTAGGTTGAGGGGCACCTGGTTTCTGCGGTAGGTTGAGGGGTACCTGGTTTCAGTTGGCTGTAGGTTGAGGGGTACCTGGTTTCAGTTGGCTGTAGGTTGAGGGGCACCTGGTTTCTGCGGTAGGTTGAGGGGTACCTGGTTTCAGTTGGCTGTAGGTTGAGGGATTCCTATTTGGTTTCTGCCTGCGACTGACTCATATGAGTCAGCTCTGCGTCTGGGCTAGTGTGACATCATTTCCAGGTGACGGTGCCATTTTGGGTTGAACTGCATATTTGGCGTGTTATTTACGAAGCCCAGGGGAGGATGAGCCGAGTGTGGGAGGACCTCTGTGTCAGGCTTCAGGAATGCGTTGATATGATTAACATATTTGTCACACAGCAGTTGGTTGAAACAGAGAGAGAGAGAAAGAAAGAGAGAGAAAATTAAAGAGAAACAAGAGACAGAAAAAAAACAGCAGAGACAGAGAGAGAAAGAGAGAGAGAGCAGTGGTCTCTAACAGAGAGAGAGAGAGAGAGAGAGAGAGAGAGGTGGTCTTATGGTCTTATGTTCTGTATGTTATGTTGTAACAATAGCTTTGGCAACACTGTTCCCATACAGTCATGCTAATAAAGCAAATTTGAATTTGGTCTCTAACAGACAGAGAGAGAGACACACATGATATCACCACTCTGCTCCTGGTCTGGTCTGGTCTGGTCTGCTCCTGGTCTGGTCTGGTCTGGTCTGGTCTGGTCTGGTCTGGTCTGGTCTGGTCTGGTCTGGTCCTGGTCTGGTCTGGTCTGGTCTGGTCTGGTCTGGTCTGCTCTGCTCCTGGTCTGGTCTGGTCTAGTCTGGTCTGGTCTGGTCTGGTCTGCTCCTGGTCTGGTCTGTCTGCTGGTCTGGTCTGGTCCTGGTCTGGTCTGGTCTGGTCTGGTCTGCTCTGCTTTGCTCTGCTCCTGGTCTGGTCTGGTCTAGTCTGGTCTGGTCTGGTCTGGTCTGGTCTGCTCCTGGTCTGCTCCTGGTCTGGTCTGGTCTGGTCTGGTCTGGTCTGCTCCTGGTCTGGTCTGGTCTGGTCTGGTCTGGTGCTCCTGGTCTGGTCTAGTCTGGTCTGGTCTGGTCTGGTCTGCTCCTGGTCTGGTCTGGTCTGGTCTGTGCTGGTCTGCTCCTGGTCTGGTCTGGTCTGGTCTGCTCTGCTACTGCTCTGCTCTGCTTTGCTCTGCTCCTGGTCTGGTCTGGTCTGGTCTAGTCTGGTCTGGTCTCCTGCTCAGCTTGATGGAGGTGTGGGGGAAAAGATGACAGGCCGCCCCAGTCAACTCCTGGAGCCCCTTTTAGACATGAAACAGCTGCTCGCTGTGCTGCACTCCCCTCTGGCTCTCTAGCTCCACTAACACACACACACACACACACACACTCCTCCAGACAGCTCAATCTGGGCCTGCTCAGCTAGGACTACTGTAGAGCCATGCTACATGAACGATAAAACAAACAAACAAACAAATGAATTTACTGTCCAAACTCAGGTGTACTAGGAATTCTCTTTGGTGTAGTTTGGTGTAGGGTTCAACATCAGACACTACCAACATAGTGACAGACACAAAAATACACAATTACATGCTCTACAAAAGAGACACACAAGTAATGGGAGTGGTCATGTGCTGTAGTGAGCATGTGCAGTATAGTGCTGTAGTGAGCATGTGCAGTATAGTGCTGTAGTGAGCATGTGCAGTATAGTGCTGTAGTGAGCATGTGCAGTATAGTGCTGTAGTGAGCATGTGCTGTAGCCATCTGTGGCCCAGGCTGGTGGTTTCAAAGAGCAGGAAGACAAATGAGGGCAATCGGTTTCTGTGGGTCTCAGCGGCGGCGCAGTCGGAAAGAAGAGATGAGTCATGAAGAAGCGGAGAGAGGAGAGGATGGGGGGAGAGGGGGAGAGAGGAGGACAGAGAGAGGGAGGAGGTGGAAAGGAGAGAGTGGAGGTAGAAGGGAGACAAAAGTGGGACAGAGTGTCCCAGCAGACAACCCCTGACTCTGAATTACTCACGAGGGAACAGATGAATAAGTGAACAGATGAATAAGTGAACAGATGAGTGGATGAACAGATGAGTGGATGAACAGATGAATGAAAGGAGATGGGAAAGTTGGACCAGGGCCAACTCTGACTGAGAGGCAGAAGGCTCTCCACATGGAGCCCACAGGCCGTGACAGACACATCAACGAGGGAGGGGAGAGAGGAGGAGCCCACGGGCCGTGACAGACACATCAAAGGACGTCGCAGCGCCAGGAGGGAGGCTGTATCCATGGAGACGCGTAGACAGACCATTTCCTTTCTGAGCCTCGCTCTCCGC
>NC_063190.1:36966387-36973887 GCF_017589495.1 Alosa alosa
TCTAACCGGATATGGCCCTGATATGATATAGATCTAATCGGATATGGCCCTGATATGGCCCTGATATGATACAGATCTAATCGGATATGGCCCTGATATGATACAGATCTAATCGGATATGGCCCTGATATGGCCCTGATATGATACAGATCTAATCGGATATGGCCCCGATATGATACAGATCTAATTGGATATGGCCCCGATATGATACAGATCTAATCGGATATGGCCCTGATATGGCCCTGATATGATACAGATCTAACCAGATATGGCCCTGATATAAGCAGATTAGTTTCAGCTCTAAGCCATCGTCAGCTCCTGCAGCAAGCAAGGAAAGCAACGATGACATGACTGCTGGGGGCTGAACAAAGACATGAACAAATCTCAACTTGACTGGCTAAAGCAAAAAGAGGAAAACAGTATTCAAACATTACTTGTGTGCTTCCAGATGAGTTTGTAACACCACGAGCACTCATACCATATATGGGCAAAGTGATCCCGGTAACACCACTGGCACTCATACCATATATGGGCAAAGTGATCCCCTGGAAGCCACCTGGTGAAGTGCAGGAAAGAGCGACAGCATCCCTCAGCTCCACTCCCAGCATCCCTCAGCTCCACTCCCAGCATCCCTCAGCTCCACTCCCAGCATCCCTCAGCTCCACTCCCAGCATCCCTCAGCTCCACCCCAGCATATTCAGCCTTTGCCCACTCCCTTTAGCATCCCCTTTTAGTTTCAGCATCCTCAGTATCCACTTCCTAGTATTCCCTTGTTCTACTTTATCTTTTAGCAGACTTCTAGTATCATTTTGTTTACTCTTTTATTTTTTTTATTTTTTACTTCCCCTCAGATCTAGTTTCACTTCCTAGTATCTGAGTTTCACTTCCTAGAGTGTGATTCTAAGACCAGTATCTCCATTCACTTCCTAGTATCTCAGTTTCCACTTCCTAGTATTCCTTATTCTACCAGTAGATTTTTATTTCTACTTCTAGTATCTCTTTATCTTCTATCATCTCTTTATTTCCTCTGCTTCCTAGTATCTCAGTTTTACTTCTAGTATTCCTTAGTTTATCGCAGATTTCATTCTAGTATTCAGTTTTACTCCACTCCCAGCATCCCTCAGCTCCACTCCCAGCATCCCTCAGCTCCACTCCCAGCATCCCTCAGCTCCACTCCCAGCATCCCTCAGCTCCACTCCCAGCATCCCTCAGCTCCACTCCCAGCATCCCTCAGCTCCACTCCCAGCAGATCTCATCTCACATCTTTATTTCCTTTATTTTCTTCCCTCAGATCTGACCACAAGGCCTGGAGTCCAGCTGGGACAGAGGACGGCAAGACCAGCCCGTACTCCGTCTGCTCCGAGACCGACTCACAGGTACCGCCCGCCCCGCACCTCCCTGTCCACTGGCCTACGGACCAGAACACAGGCCACGGTCATTTCCCACCAGAACACAGGCCACGGTCATTGCCCACCAGAACACAGGCCACGGTCATTGCCCACTAGAACACAGGCCACGGTCATTGCCCACCATGTCCCATAACTCTACCAGTGTTTCCCACAGAATTAGATTGAATTTGTGGCGGTAGCATGGGGGGGGGGGGTTGATTAAGATTGTCTTGGTAGTGTATAGGTCTAATTGAGTGCCTGTCACTTTAAGACGTTCACGAGGGAACCCTTGCAATTGTAACACAGTTAAAAGGCTGCTGATGTGTGGATGCAATTCATAACGTTTTCTATGTAGTTAGTTAAAATAAACGTTTGTACTTCTCCTTGGGACAAGCACTTTTGAGTCTTGGAAAACACTTTTCCATTTACATCGGGATTTTGCAAACATTCAGTGTCAGAGTCAATAAAATGAGCCCTGCATGAGTAACGAAATTGACAAGCAGCTGTAAGTAAGCATGCTAAACTCGACACCCAAACTGTATTCTAATGTTAGCTTTGATACTTGATTGCATAACTTAACTTAGTTTAGTCTCCTCAATGTATGTTGTGATAAAACCTTAGCAGAGTTAACTTTAATGCAGCAACAAATTTGCGCAGCATTGTCACGATGCTAAGCGGATTTAATAGCAATTTAGCCCGTCGTCTACAAGACAGAGCGGGGCGGGGCAAGGAAAGGCTGCGTGTGTAAAAAGTGCAGCTCAGTGAAAGGATTTTATCTTATCTTTAATTTAAATAGTACAACATAGAACATTAATGTGTTGCGGCCGGTTTTGATTTCGTGGCGCCCTGCCACAGATTAGTCAACGTATGGGAGTCCAGGAGCAGGATCCTGCCCAGACTTGTTTTCTTCAGAATGCTACACTGATTTCACACATCAGGGATTATGCTTTGCTTGAAATATTGGTCTTATTTTAATGAGGCTGAGAGACAACAAAGTTCTGTTGTGAAAAATTAGGAATCTCGCTAGAGTGGAGAAGTTTGTGATTTATTTTTCCCCTCAGTAAACATGCAGATGTGATGTCTGGGTGATGGAGTGAACACACACACACACACACACACACACGCAAACTCAGCAAACCTAGCAAAGCTCTGGGGGCTTCAATGTCTTCAATGCTGGAGACCTCCAGCATTGAGACAGCACTGAATATGTCATATGATTCATAACGCAGCGTTATGAGAGCATGCCTTGATTAACTGCAGTGTTATGAAAGCATGCCTTAATTAACTGCAGCATGCCTTGATTAACTGCAGGAGACTTCACCTTGGACCCTGTGGGGTCTCGGATCCTCCACACAGTAAACACAAACAAGCTCATATAACCAAGAGAGCGAGTTGTGGAGATGCACTCACTGAAACTCCACTCCTCCAACACGTAAACCCCACTCCCCCAACACGTAAACCCCACTCCCCCAACACGTAAACCCCACTCCCCCAACACATTCCTCCAGCACTGAAAGTGCCAGCCAAGGCCAGCAGTGGTGTCTCAGAGCTCCCTGGTACTGTGTGTGTGTGTGTGTGTGTGTGTGTGTGTTTGTGTGTGTGTGTGTGTCTGGCTCCAGCACGTTCGCTTGCCTGTTTGGGCCTCACTGGAGCCAGGGAAACACAATGCAGTTTATATTCACACACACACACACACACACACACACACACACACCATATTCATGTCATGTGAGCTCGTTTAGATAATGTATGGTGTAGTCGTTGGAGGAGTCAGGGGAGTGTGTGTGGACCTGCCTGCCTGTCTCCTCTCTAAACTTTCAGTCACTCTGGGGCCAGGGAAACACAATGCAGTTTATATTCACACACACACACGCACACACACCTGCCTGCCTGTCTCCTCTCTAAACTCAGTCACTCCAGGCCAGGGTTGCGACGAGTTACAGGCCGTCTTACAGAACCGCCTCATTCCACTTGGCCCCCGCACAGCTTCCATTTCAGCTGTCATCACAGTTTATTAAATACTTATATCACCATGACAACAACCCTGGAATTCCCAAGTATTCCTTTCCTGGACAGACAGGAAATGACACGTGGAATTGGTGAGCTGTTTCCTTCCAATACATCACTGCACCACTATGTAAAGAGCCTTGACTAGTCTTGACCAGTCTTGACCAGTTCTGCTCTGCATCACTATATAAAGAGCCTTGACCAGTCCTGCATCACTATATAAAGAGTCTTGACCAGTCCTGCACTGCACTGCATCACTATATAAAGAGTCTTGACCAGTCCTGCACTGCACTGCACCACTATATAAAGAGTCTTGACCAGTCCTGCACTGCACTGCACCACTATATAAAGAGTCTTGACCAGTCCTGCACTGCACTGCATCACTATATAAAGATCCTTGACCAGTCCTGCACTGCATCACTATATAAAGATGCATCACTATATAAAGATCCTTGACCAGTCCTGCACTGCATCACTATATAAAGATCCTTGGTCATTTTTTTGGTAGGGAAGTTGTGATGAGTCATGGCCACCTCTGGAGCCCCTGGCTGCTGTAGAGATGCAGAGAGACGCATTTTATCGGCCAGCCCTAGACGCGATATGGCATTTTATCGGCCAGCCCTAGACAATCATTTGATTCCCATCAGGATAATGAGGAAACGCCACCAGAATTCCACTCTGACATCCGTGATGTGCGAATCCACACGCACATGTGTACACATTCATAAAAAGCACATCTTGAGGCTTCACTGTTCCTCGGGTGCCATAAAATTCCAGTTGCGGTTCCTCAGCAGTGGCATTGGGAGAGTGCAGATGGGGAACCACACCACCAGAGCTGTGGGCCTCGCTAGCGACAGAACCAAGAGGGGATACTCCGCCAGAGAAAACTCTCTCTCCCTTCTCTCTTTCAATTCAATTACATTCAATTCAACAAGCTTTATTGGCATGAATGTAAATTTTACAGTGTTGCCAAAGCATTCAATACAACAATAATAGTAATATAGATAATAATAATAGTAATACAAATAATAATAATAATAATGATAATAATAATAATGAAAATAACACCTGGCTTTTAAATGAACAGAAGAAAAAAAATAAAAAATAAATAAAAACTATGGATTATTATGTTATTGATCATGTAACATGGGCTGTTCTCTCAGGATGTGGCAGGATTGGATGTACTCAGCAGCTAGGTGGACACAACTGTCTACTTCCCCCAGGAGGAATGATAGTTTTTTTTTCATTGTTTGTGTCAAGAAATTCGGGACAGATATCTGCGATTTTTGTAAAATATTCTTCCCTTAGAAGTTTGTATAATTTGCATTCAGTTAAAAAATGTTGTTAATTTTCCACTACATCGCCCCTTTTCAATAGGAAGGCTATGGTCGCTGAGCCTGTACCTTGTCAATAGCTTTCTATGTTTATAATTTGGAATTTGAGTTAAATATGGTGCCAATTTGTAATCAGATTTTATCCATTTAAATACATTGAGTTTACTTATTTGTTTAATGTTATCCCTCCAATTGTTAATGTAATTTTCTTTCGAGTTTTTTTTTAATTGTTTTAATTTTGAAGCAATAGTTGAGTCAGTTTTGTTTAGGCCATGTTTTTCAATAAGGTAATCTAGGGGATTCTTCTCTGGGATTCTATCCCTCAGCTGGGCAGCAGTGTGGTGGTATCTGCTTGGTTCACTGTGTTTTAGGTGATGCCAGAATTTTGCCGCTCTTTTGTGGATATTGAGAAGGAGAGGGAATCTTCCTAATTCAGCTCTACAACCCATATTCGGGCAATTCCTGTTTACTCCTAATACATTTTTGCAGAACTCTAAATGGAATATTTCGGGCTGGCTTTTGTCCCAAGTATCCAAATTGTTTTTATATTTAATGCCCCAGATCTCACTTCCATATAATAAGATTGGTTTAATTACAGAATAAAAATTTTTTAACCATATTTTTAACGGGGGATTGTATTTAATTAATGATTTTCTTAAAATATAATATGTTTTTCTTGCCTTTTCTGTTAAATCTATGATTGCTTTGTCAAATTTTCAAGTATATGAGATTATTAATCCTAGATAACAATAATGTTTTACTTGTTCTATTGACTGTTTGCCGATTGTGATATGGTAATTGTTAGATGTTGATTGTTTTTTTTTGGAAGATCATAATTTTTGATTTTTAATGATTGATTGGTAGGGCCCAAGTTGTGCTATATTCGCTTATTATATCAAGGCTTTCTTGCAGTCCCTCTGCCGTTGGTGATAGTACGAGCAGGTCATCTGCAAAGAGTAGACATTTTATCTCTCTACCCAGGAGGTTGAGCCCTGGGGAAGAGGTTTTTTCTATGTTGGTGGCCAAATCATTTATATAGAGGTTAAATAAAGTCGGACTAAGGCAGCAATCTTGACGTTTTCCCCCCAATTCCGCTATTAATTAATTTTAACATTAGTCCCTCGTGCCAAATTGAATCAAATGCTTTATTGACATCTATGAAGCAGCCAAATAATTTACCTTTTTTAGTTTTATTTACATGTTCATCAATTATTGTTTGAAGTGAATATATATGATCCGTCGTTCTATTGTTTTCTGAGAAGCCAATCTGGGATGAATTTAGGATATTATTGTTTTTAATGAAGTTTGTTAATCTGTTGTTTAGAATTCCACAAAAAAGTTTTCCAAGGTTGCTGCCTTGTGATATACCTCTGTAATTATTTGGATTAAATTTGTCACCTTTTTTATGAATTGGAGTAATGTGGCTCACTTTCCAATGATCTGGAAAGTGGCCCGATGATAGAATCATATTGAATAATTTCAAGATTGCCTCTGTTAATTTAGTTGTGCTGTGTTTCAACATTTCATTGTAGATTCCGTCAGTGCCGCATGATTTTTTGTTTTTGAGGGATTTGAGGGATATTTTAAGTTTTTTTGTTCAGGATTTAGACAATTTTTTCGTACAATTTTTCAAAATGTTCTGTCCATTTTCTGACATCCACAAGGGGGATGGAGTTTTCTTTTTTAGTTTTGTTGAGGTTATTCCAGTGGTCCCAAAAGGTGTTTTGATCTAATGCATCTTCAATTTGTTTTAATTGCGTATTTACATGATTGTTTTTTTTTGTGTCTTAGTAAGGATTTGTATTTCTGAAGGGTGTTATGCATAGTTCGAATTACAGGGGGTACTGGGGGGTACTATACCCCCCAATGAAGACCCAGTAACCCCCAAAGAGACAGAAATATCAGTTTTGGGGGGGTCAGATAATTTTTCTGATATTGTGAAAAATATCATTACAGTTGGCTACAATACAAGTCAACTCCTATTTTCACTAGGAGAAGTTTACTGTAAAGCGACCCCTATTATGGACCGTACCATTTTTAACCACCGTGGCGCTAAAAGCAACGGAGATAGAGAACGACTTCAACTTCTCAAGCAAGTGCCAACGTTAGGTAGATTCCTCCAGTATCTTAAATTCGGTTTGCTGCTGACGTGCATGGGTAAATGTAAGTTGCTAGCAGACGTCTAGCTTGTTGAAAATGTGCTATTTTACAACCTTCATGTATTAACGTGTTTTGTTCTTTCATAGCTCATGTCACGTCTTCATACATTTAATTACCGGCTACTTACCTGCTACTTACTTACCCACTGAGGCTAGTAAAGTGGACCTTGGTTAGTTACCAAGGTTAGTTAGCAAGATAATTCTCTATTTAAATCATTTATTATTATTTTACATTGTGGTGAGGTAAATTCGATTGTCATTTCCAAGGAGATGAACTCCAGTTCATAGCCTAGGTGTCCATTGATTCTCATTTTATTTTGAATAAATTATTGTGCCCTTTGAAATTAGTTTGGCACAGATCCTGTGTTGTTTTATTATGCACAAGAGGGTCTGATGTAGCTAAGCCTACATAACATTAGTGAAACCTGTGGAAACATAAAGAGCCAAGTAGCCTAGGCTAAATAGTACATGCTAGTATTTGAATTTGTTTTAATTGGTTAGTAGGTCTATTGTTTTACATTCTGGTTATCAGATTCTTGTAGGTTACCGCTCTGTAGTTCTTATGTGGTAGTATGTTTTTTCATAGTAGGCTATATGCTCCTTAATCACATT
>NC_063190.1:36976387-36978887 GCF_017589495.1 Alosa alosa
AGACCTGTGTTATAGACTACAGACCTGTGTTACAGACTACAGACTACAGACCTGTGTTAAAGACTACAGACCTGTGTTACAGACTACAGACTACAGACCTGTGTTACAGACTACAGACTACAGACCTGTGTTACAGACTACAGACCTGTGTTACAGACTACAGACCTGTGTTACAGACTACAGACCTGTGTTACAGACTACAGACTACAGACCTGTGTTACAGACTACAGACCTGTGTTATTGCGTCTGTCGGTCCAAGACCAATTCTGGACGACTACACGACGTGCAAACTCAGTCCGCTTTTTGGACGTCTAACCATGACCCCATTTGGACATCAATGGGACTGGGTAACCTTTTTTGGACATTATACAGAGGTCCTGTGGATGTCAATACTGGACATCGGAAAAAAACGATGTCGTCTGGCGTCACAGTCTGCACCTTAAGGGGACCAAAATTGGATGTGCAAAAGACGTGTCTGTGCACTGTGGGTAAAGAGCTGAAGAGCCGGCCTGTGTGGGTAAAGAGCTGTCTCAGACTGAAGAGCCGGCCTGTGTGGGTAAAGAGCTGTCTCAGACTGAAGAGCCGGCCTGTGTGGGTAAAGAGCTGTCTCAGACTGAAGAGCCGGCCTGTGTGGGTAAAGAGCTGTCTCAGACTGAAGAGCCGGCCTGTGTGGGTAAAGAGCTGTCTCAGACTGAAGAGCCGGCCTGTGTGGGTAAAGAGCTGTCTCAGACTGAAGAGCCGGCCTGTGTGGGTAAAGAGCTGTCTCAGACTGAAGAGCCGGCCTGTGTGGGTAAAGAGCTGTCTCAGACTGAAGAGCCGGCCTGTGTGGGTAAAGAGCTGTCTCAGACTGAAGAGCCGGCCTGTGTGGGTAAAGAGCTGTCTCAGACTGAAGAGCCGGCCTGTGTGGGTAAAGAGCTGTCTCAGACTGAAGAGCCGGCCTGTGTGGGTAAGGAGCTCAGACTGAGCCGGCCTGTGTTTGCTTAGCATGTGAGCTGCCCTCCCTCCACACAGATTCCAGGGAGCCGGGGCAGATAGGAGGGGCAGATCTGACCAGCACAGGGCAGCGTGCTCTCAGGGGGCGGCCATATGACTTCCATTAGCCTCCCTCTCTCCTCCCTCTCTCCTCCCTCTCCTCTCTCCTCCCTCTCTCCTCCTCCTCTCCTCCCCTCTCCTCCCTCTCTCCTCCCTCTCCTCCCTCTCTCCTCCCTCACCTCTCTCCTCCCTCTCCTCCCTCTCTCCTCCCTCTCCTCTCTCCTCCCTCCCTCCGCCCCCACACACACACACACACACCCTCCTCCGTCCTCACCGTGCAGCTGTGAATCTGGTTTCTCCCTGTAGCCGGTGTTAAGAGCTGTAGCCTAAGACCTGTAGCCGGTGTTAAGAGCTGTAGCCTAAGACCTGTAGCCGGTGTTAAGAGCTGTAGCCGGTGTTAAGAGCTGTAGCCTAAGACCTGTAGCCGGTGTTAAGAGCTGTAGCCGGTGTTAAAAGCTGTAGCCGGTGTTAAGAGCTGTAGCCGGTGTTAAGACCTGTAGCCGGTGTTATAGCCTGTGTTAAGAGTTGTGGCCCTTATTAAGACCTGTAGGTTTTCATTAGGCCTGATTTATTCAGGAGCCCTACGCTTGCCAGTGCACTCAGCTCCTCCTCCTCCTCCTCCTCCTCCTCCTGTGGAGGCGCAGAGCTCGCCAGGCAGGCAGTCACCCATAACCAGGGGCTATGCTTGGCAACCGCACTGAAACGGGTCAGTGGAATCTGACAAGGGTTTGGATTTACGAGCAGACAGGCAGGGCCTCATAAATACCTGTCCAGTTCTCCCTCTCCTCCTCCTCCTCCTCCCTCCTCCTCCCCCTCCTCCTCCTTCTACTTCTACTTCTACTTCTTTGGGTTTGGAGCTAAACACACGGATAAATCTTGTACTTGTGTTCTCTGTAAGAAGGAGGTGTTTACCCAGAGGTGTTTACCCAACAGTGTTTACCCAGTGGTGTCTCCTTCCTCCTTACATGGGTCCTCGTGAGCGAAACTTCCTATTAGAAAAGAGAACGCCCCCCAGCGACTCTGCTAAATGTTTTTAAACAAGATAAGGTTTCCAGGAAACATCTCTTTAGATGTCACAAGATAAGATATGGAAAATGGCATGCACACAAAGTTGTCAACTTTAAAGAGTGCGCTCATAAATGTCCTTGTTTGGATATCACAAACATTCCATTGCACACATACAAAATGCACGCATGCTGTCCAAATGTGTTTTGTCATTTTAGCGCAACTCTCCCCTGCTCTATAAGAGCAGCTTCAAAGGCAAGTGGAAAATTATAAGGCTTTTTAATGCTAACCTGGCACTTTTATACGACAGCTACCTGACATACTACCGAGTAAAGCTGCCATGTGGTTCTCTTCACATTTTAATGGCTGCTTCAGGTTGTAACAAAGGTAGGTTCTAGGCTAGCCAGCCTAGACCTACATGTCGCTGTTAAGTTAAATTCTTAACAAACTAGAACATATTTTT
>NC_063190.1:36983887-36998887 GCF_017589495.1 Alosa alosa
GGCCAGCTCTGTAAGTAGCCCTCTGTGTTAGCACATCTCTAAACACCACTTTTACTGAGGCCAGCCCTCTGTAAAGTAGCCCATCTCTAAACACCACTGTACTGAGGCAGCCCCTCTAAACCCCTCTCTGTGCACCACTTTAAACTGAGGCCAGCCCTCTGTAAGTAGCCCCTCTCTGTGTTAGCACATCTCTAAACACCACTTTTACTGGAGGCCAGCTCTCTGTAAGTAGCCCCCTGTGTTAGCACATCTCTAAACACCACTTTACTGAGGCCAGCTCTCTGTAAGTAGCCCTCTCTCTGTGTTAGCACATCTCTAAACACCACTTTACTGAGGCCAGCTCTCTCTTCAGTCCACATCAGCAGCACAGCAAGTCAGTCCCCATATCCCCCGGAGGTAGCAAACCATCTCTGTTTGTTTTTCCTGTAGGTGTGTGTGGGAGGGGGGGTTGTGTGTTTGTGTGTGGGGGGTATGTGTGATGTGCCGTGTAATCCAGCCAGTCTTTGTTGAAAACAGCTGGTTACTCTACGTAGCTCCGAAGGGACTGAGGGCCAGATATACGTAGATTTGCGAACGTAGCGTTACCAGCGTCATGGACACACCGCAGATTGCGAACGCTGTCAGACCCAAGTTTCCGTCGTATTTATCAATGGATTCAATCCTTGTGTGTAACTTACTCTTTCTCTGCCCTTCTCCGCCCATAAACACAATTTACGAACGTCCACAACTGAATGGCAGAGCCTACATAAGCGCAGTTGAATGAAGTTAACTGATGACAACATTAAAAAGAATGAAACGTTTAGCGATCATGAAATAATACCATACATGATAAGATGTCAACAAGCAGGGAGATAATGAAGATCAGTAGTTCTACTCAAACTACTTGTGCACGTAGGCTATGGAAGATTGGTCAAAAATCTAGCAAGTAGGAAAGTTTAAGTGAATGGCGTGAGAAAGTGAAAAGTAAGACATCACGAAAGGCCAACTAAAGTTGAGGTTGCTTTTGGTGGTACAAATACTTTCACCACAAAACTGGTGCTCTAAATGGCGATTCTGTTGTCTTTGAAAGGTTCTCTTATTGGCCATTGAACTGCAATTTGGATTAACACCTGCTTTTACAAGCCCGGAGTATTTAGAGCAGAATAGACGATGCTTTCAGGGAGCAGTCTTTGGACATACCGCTGGAATACATAACTAGGCTTTTACTCTTCCCTTCCCATCTTTTTCACGCTAAACTCCCACTTTCCCCTGGATCCTCCCATGAATGCATATGCATGACATGACAATCGCAATTAGCCATTTTTTCAGCTCCCCGCGACAGGCAGTTTCGCTTTTACATCATTGCGTCCTGTTTGTACATACCTTGCAATGATTTTACACGCACATTGCGAAACAAATACGCCTGAAGTGGGCACAAAAGCGTTAGTACATCTGGCCCTGAATGTGCAGTTCCATACGATTCGCCACAAATATTTACATTTACATCCACAACATCCAGTTACCCGAGTACACAGGCCATTCATCAGACTGACCGCATGTGGAACCAGAGCCAGGTGGCTCTGTCCCCACACCACACAGTCTTCATTCCCCCTCAGCTTCTGTCCTTCAGACAGATGACCTCCAGATGACCTCTGCGTCCTCTTGTGGCGACTTTGTGTTTTTGTCTTCATGTTCTCTTTTGTTTCTTGACTGTGCAAAGCTTCTTTGAATAAAAATGCTACCCAGATGGAGTTTATTATTATTCTGACTGACCAACGTCATGTCCCTTTCATTTCTGGTTATTCTGACTGACCGACGTTGTGTCCCTTTCGTTCCTAATCCAGGGCTTTCGACCCATCACCAGTGGCTACGTCCAGAGCCCGTGGCAACAGCAGCAGCATGTGGGCCTCAACAATGGAAACTCCAAGCCCAGCAGTGCTCAGTACAATAACCCGGCCGGCCTGTACGGCAGCAACGCCACCAACACTGCCCACTCTGCCCCCCCTGCCCACGCTGCCCCCCCTGCCCACTCCGGCTACTCCAATGGTGACCGTGGGCTGAATAAACACATGGCCAGCCTCAGCCTGGTCTCCCCTCACAGGTGAGCTGACCTAAAGGTGCTTGCTTTGCACACTGACACAACAAATGCCAACAAGCACCAACAAGCACCAACAGTTGGGTCATGTGCAGCATCAGGCAGGTTTGTTGGTGCTTGTTGGTGTTTGTTGGTGTTTTGTTGGTGTTTGTTGGATGGAATTGTTTGAGTTTGATGTTCAAAAGCCAGTGTTTTCAGTTACTGTAAGTGGCTGTAGTATGTTGATGGCATACTAGCAACACTTGCAATGTTGTCATAATCCAACTATGTATCCAGCGCTCGCAGGTGTCCCCTCACTGGTGAGCTCATGTAAACGGGCTTGCCTTGCACACACTGCCCCAACAAACACCAACAAACGCCAACAGTTGGGTCAGTGTGTACCGTCAGCCTGTATTTGTTGCAGCGGCAACATAATTATCTCTTAAGCTAGAGGTCAACCAATGCTATACAAGCACATAGATTGCTTTAAACTGACCATTTGTTATGCTAACATGAACTAAAAGTGCTAACTAAAATGACACTCCTTTCCATTAATGACAGAGCTATTTGTATCTGTCTGATAGTCTCCAAAGTTGAATATTTTTATTATAGTCCATAAACAGCAATGAAATGGAGCCATATTCTTTAGATAATTAACCTTACAACGTTAGCTGAACTTTCTAGATGCGTTCCAGCATATCCAGTCAGCTATACTGTAGCCCCACTTTGTTGTCATGATCCAACTGTGCATCCAGAATCCATGTGTCCACCCCTGACAAAGTAACCAGCAGCTAACTGTCGTGTTGATGACCTGTTCTGGTAATGTTTACACCGGGCATGGTTATCTGACCAACCATATCAGTATATGAGTTAGCCGAGTGTTCAGGTACCATATAACTTAGCCGAGTGTTCAGGTACCATATAACTTAGTGTTCAGGGCTTGACACAAATTACACCACCTATTTTTTGGCCTGCACACCTCAAAAACACACTCTTTGAACTCTGCCACGGCTGCAGTGGATTCCACGTGTGTGCTGGGAGTGTGGTTTCCTGTTTGGAGCTCCGAGAGTTTCCCATGCATGCAGGGTGACCGTATCAGCAGGAGGGCGTGCGCTGACCCCGTCCTTCTGGCCTCACTCTGTTTGCTCTGAGGCCTTCACAGGCACATCTGACTTTATTGCAGCATCATTCATTCAGAAGCACGCTGACCCAAATTACGTCTGGATAGGGGCCGGGTGTGGCCCACGTACAGCCCGGATCTGGCACAGTATTGACACATCCGGACCAGACCCAGACCAGAACCGGAACAAAGTCTCTCCAGCTCCCGTTGCTATCAGGCATCCTGACCAACGAGGCAAAAGCCAAGCGTGAGCGTCGCTCTGTGACAGGTCTGATGAACACATTCCTCAACCTCACATCCACTCGCAAAATATTGCCATGCATCGAGGAATGGAGTCCCTGGAGCCTCTCAGGGAAGAGCGAGTACTGAGCTGAGCCAAGCCAAGCCAAAGGGGTCTGTTTTCAGATAGAATTAACGTTTGGACAGGGAATTACTCTGGGTTATTTGAAAGCTTGTGTTCCAGAAAGAAGATTATTTTTGCAGTGTGGGTCGATGGGGGTGAATAATTGCCATGATGCTGTTTTGTGGCTTTCGGTTTGAGCCATTTGTAGAGTCAAACGGGCCTGTCTGTCCACTGTGGGCTCTGCTGAGAATGTTCCGTGTGGTCTGCATCTGATGACAGATTATTTAAGTGATTTTTTGGTAAATTTCTCAACAATAAATCATGAACTCAAATCATGAATGCAGCTAGTCAGTTAACAAACTTGCAATACTTACAAAGAAAAGTATAGAAGGTTATGATATCATACCAGCTTGAAATAAGGCTATAAGCTGCATGTTATGCAGCCACATCATTGAAAAGATTTGTTCCAGGAAGAATTTGGGGGGAAGGACATGCCAGAAGCCAAATCCTGCATGACTCTCACAGAGCGGATGGACGTGTGTGTGTGTGTGTGGTTGTGTGTGTGTGTGTCTTCCAGTCCAGAGCCCAGGGTCCACTCTCCCAGCAGTGGGAACGGCGTGGACACGCAGTCCGACGTCTACAAGATGCTCCAGGATCCTGAGGAGCCGGTGTCCGCTCCCAAACAGTCCGGATCGTTCCGGTACCTGCAGGGAATACTGGAGGCCGAGGATGGAGGTAGCTGAACTTTGGCTCTTTTCCCCCCACAGCCTGTCTGTCTGTCTGTGTATGAGCAGGGTGGAGGTAGCTGCCTGTCTGTCTCGGTATGAGGAGGGTGGAGGTAGCTGTCTGTCTGTCTGTGTATGAGTAGGGGGTTAATGAACATGTATTTAAAAATGTGAAGTGTTTTGCATGTGCGTAGTCATACACTCAAATACACATGCACACACAGACGCACAAAATGTATGCAGACACACACACACACACACACACACACATACATCCATAAACGTAAAATCCAATTGGTAAAGCTTGGACGAGTAGTACTCACTGTATATGCTTTAAGTACAGACTACACGTTGACTAAGATTTATGTTGATGACGCAAGACACAGTGTTGACCCTGTGCTATGTGGGTCAACTCACAAAACATCACACACACACACACACACACACACACACACACACACACACACACACACACACACGCATGATCCCTGTGCTATGTGGGTCAACTTGTTCCAGAAAACCGCTCGCGCTCAAGCCCAACGATAGCTTTCCTTTTCCAGAGGAAAGCCTGAGATACAGCCTGAAAGCACAACTGAAAAAAAAACTCACAAAACATCAAACACACACACACACGCACACACACACACACACACACACACACACACACACACACACGCACACACACACTCCCTCCAGTGACAGAGAGCTACCGACTCTAGAAGGGAATCAGTCAGGCCCAGAACCGAGTCTACAGCCCAGAACCCTGCTGAGCAGGGAGCTACAAAGGAGCAGAACCAGGATCCTCTGCAGGTTCTGCTTCAGTCAGTGGCCCTATTCTACGTTCTGCAGTTCTCTCTGCAGGCTCTGCTTCAGTCAGTGGCCCTATTCTACGTTCTGCAGTTCTCTCTGCTGGTTCTGGTATAGTGTGTGGCCCTATTCTACGTTCTGCAGTTCTCTCTGCAGGCTCTGCTTCAGTCAGTGGCCCTATTCTACGTTCTGCAGTTCTCTCTGCAGGTTCTGCTTCAGTCAGTGGCCCTATTCTACGTTCTGCAGTTCTCTCTGCAGGTTCTGGACCTTACAGGAATTACTGGCCATACAAATGTGGGGAACCCACTCCACCCACTCTGTGTTCTGGAGGGAACCCACTCCACTCCCTCTGTGTTCTTGGTAGAACCCACTCCACTCACTCTGTGTTATGGAGGGAACCCACTCCACCCACTCTGTGTTCTGGAGGGAACCCACTCCACTCACTCTGTGTTCTTGGTAGAACCCACTCCACCCACTCTGTGTTCTGGAGGGAACCCACTCCACCACCCTGTGTTCTGGAGGGAACCCACTCCACCCACCCACCCACCACACGGCAGCCGTGGCTCACTGTTCAGCTCTGACTTGTAACCGAGGGTTGCCGTTCAAACCCGACCAGTAGGCACGGCTGAAGTGCCCTTAAGCAAGGCACCTAACCCCTTATTGCTCCCTGAGCGTCGCTGTTGTTGCAGGCAGCTCACTGCGCCGGGATTAGTGTGTGCTTCACCTCACTGTGTGCTGAGTGTGTTTCACTAATTCACAGATTGGGATAAATGCAGAGACCAAATCAAAAGAGTATATATATACTTATACTTATCTGGGTTCTTGGTTAATTTGGCTTTGAAAAGGGGGATTCCTTCATGACTAATATAAAAACAGTTTAACTCTAATTGAATACTTGTGAAAAGTTATGTTACCACTTCTCTGTTAATAGTTTTGGTGAAATGCTGCAGAACCGAATGAAGGCAAAGATACTGACAGAGGCAAACAGACTTTAGAAGTGCTGATCTGAAAAGAGCACATATCCATAATCAAAGCTGTTTCAATTCTCTGGATTTTCCCCCAGTAATCAACATTGCACGCACATATACAATTTGTTGTAGAGAAAGCAAATTGCTGTGGTGTGTCTTGTAAAGGGGTTGCCAACGCTGTGGCATTCTTTCCATCCCTGACCTTCATCACTGCGCTGAAAATATTTCACCAGCGCAGAGAGGCTCACTCACTCGCTCTTGGTTTAGAAAAGTGAAAGCAGAAGAAAGCCATAATGATGTGTTGGAGTTTTCTGTGTGTGAACATGTGTAAGAGCTCCCCAAAGCCTCTCCGAGGAGTTGGAAATATGTGACTCACATCTGTCGGACTCCAGCAAGAGTCACAGACAACAGAACACTAGAGTCTCATGTTACTCGTGTCAGAGATTCCACCAGGAAATAAATCTGAAGTGGAGACGCCGCTCTGTCCATAAGGGGCACGTGTGTGTGGATGGGTGAATGACATCACTGTGAAACAGGTGCAGAGAGCAAACCCTGAGACTGCAGCGCTGATACAGAGAGCAAACCCTGAGACTGCAGCGCTGAGACAGAGAGCAAACCCTGAGACTGCAGACAGAGAGCAAACCCTGAGACTGCAGCGCTGATACAGAGAGCAAACCCTGAGACTGCAGCGCTGAGACAGAGAGCAAACCCTGAGACTGCAGACAGAAAGCAAACCCTGAGACTGCAGACAGAGAGCAAACCCTGAGACTGCAGCACTGAGACAGAGAGCAAACCCTGAGACTGCAGCACTGAGACAGGGAGCAAATCCTGAGACTGCAGACAGAAAGCAAACCCTGAGACTGAGTGCAAACCCTGAGACTGCAGCGCTGAGACAGGGAGCAAACCCTGAGACTGCAGACAGAAAGCAAACCCTGAGACTGAGTGCAAACCCTGAGACTGCAGCGCTGAGACAGAGAGCAGACCAGGTGGGGAGTTCCCTACTAGCGCAGCTAATTGTTTTCTTTTTATGTGAAATGTTTGCAATGCCAACAGCTGGCCCGTTCCCGCAGGCAAGAAGTGCCAGCGTTGGCAGCACGACTCATCTCAGCAGGTTTCAGAGGTATGCCTGTTCTCATGCGGTTATGTGGGCACGGCGTGGCATGGCGTGCCAACCTTAATCAGTGCCCTCTCCGCAGGTGTGCCTTCACACTCAGTTGCCAGTTTCAGCAGTGTCTGGAAACCGCGCGCGCACACACACACACACGCACACACGCGCACACGCACACACACACACACACACTCACACATTTGACAGAGTGCGGGTATGTCTTTGTGTGTTTCCATGTGCTTATAGGTATTTCTCCTATAGACAGCTTGCAGCAAGTTTGCGTACTGACTCCAGGCTCCCCTTAACTCTCTCTCTCTCTCTCTCTCTCTCTCTCTCCCTGCGTACGTGTGTGTGTGTTTAGGTACCTCTCCCACAGAGAGAGGGCCGCGGGGCCTGCGCTCCCCTGTCCGGTCCCCGGTGCCCAAGCTAGGCCCCGTGTCTCCAGGACCTGCAGCTGGCCTTCAGAAGCTCCCACAGTGCACACGCTGTGGCAACGGCATCGTGTAAGTACCGCACAGCCCTGGACACACGCTAGCCCACACGCTAGCCCACATGCTAACCCACACGCTAGCCCACACGCTAGCCCACACACAAGCCCACATGCTAACCCACACGCTAGCCCACACACTAGCCCACACGGCCCTGGACACACGCTAGCCCACACACTAGCCCACAGGCTAGCCCACACGGCCCTGGACACATGCTAGCCCACAGGCTAGCCCACACGGCCCTGGACACATGCTAGCCCACAGTAGAACACACAGGAGGCTAGTGTCAGACCTTAATATATTACAGCTATTGTCAGCACGCTGCAAAGAGAAATCATCTCCATTCCCATGATTGTGGTACTCTTCTATTATGTTTCCAAGATGTCCTTCTCTCGGTATAACATGATGTCCTTCTCTCGGTATAAGCTAGAAACAATTCATATGCCCATAATTCATATGCCCACAATTCTCTTTTCTATGAGCTTTCTATTAGCTTTCCTGTTCTGTTTTTGGTTGCTAACCAGGACCTTGTAGCCTAAGTTGCATTCCACTGAAGTTCAAGTGAGGCAATCATTCTGCTGATATTTCACCCGCTTGACCATTCACATTGCTGTAATTTGTTGTGAAAAAAAAAACAAATTTCTAGAACTCCTTGCTCTACAAGGGGGAGTTCCAAATCAACTGCGTTCTAACCTCAACCAGTTGCGGTCAGCCAGGACGTGTCCCACGCTCCCCTTCACACTCCCCCTCCCTCACCCTGACAGACCGGTGAGGTAAGGTCCCACCATCATATTTTCATCGTGACCCGTCTCTCCTCGACCTCCTTCTTTTCCACGGAACTGTGAGGTCAAGGTAAATCCCCGCCCGGGAACCCTTAGCTCGCTCGCTCACTCCGCGCTGATGTCATCCCAGATGGAGCGGCGCGGGAAACTGCTCACAATGCGTCCATTGTGATCCTTTTAGCACGCGCAGGCTCAAACAGAGAGAGGCTTACTCACCACCAGAGAGTTAGAGAGAGAGAGAGAGAGAGAGAGAGGCTTACTCACCACCAGAGAGTTAAAGAGAGAGAGTGAGAGAGAGAGGGAGAGAGAAAGAGAAGAGAGAGAGAGGGGAGAGGGGAGAGGGAGAGGGAGAGAGAGGACAGACAGAGAGAGTGAGAGAGACAGAGAGAGGGGGGGAGCAAGCCGAGGGAGAGTCCATGGTGTCTTGACCCATCTAGTTAGGAGTTCCCAGCCAGCGCATGACGCACTGTTTCTCCAACACGCCGCACAAGTGGCAGCCAAAGAGGGGAAAGGGAGGATATTCAGCCATGTTGCTTCTAAAACGCTTGGGTCTTTGATGGGGAGGATATTCAGCCATGTTGCTTCTAAAACACTTGGGTCTTTGATGGGGAGGATATTCAGCCATGTTGCTTCTAAACCGCTTGGGTCTTTGATGGGAGGATATTTAGCCATGTTGCTTCTAAACCGCTTGGGTCTTTGATGGGAGGATATTCAGCCATGTTGCTTCTACAACGCTTGGGTCTTTGATGGGATAATCCAAGTCGTAAAAGTGAATCTAACCCACCAGTCAGCGGTGACCTTTGGTGTTTCTGCTTGGTGTTTCCCAGGGGCACGATGGTGAAGGCCCGAGACAAGCTGTACCACCCCGAGTGCTTCATGTGTGACGACTGCGGGCTGAACCTCAAACAGAGAGGCTACTTCTTCATCGAGGACAGCCTGTGGGCGGTAGACCCACGCTTGGTTCACGCGGTAGCCACCAGGGTTGGCCACGCATGCGGGTGGCCTACCCAAACTCCAAGGTGGAGCTGGTCTAATCCCCACGCCAAGCACTCGCCCGACCTCCCACACACACACACACACACACACACACACACACACACACATCAGCAATAACCTATTATCTATGCACTGTATGCTCCCTGCCTTCTACAGGAAAAGGGCTCTGATGACCCTCTAAAGGGCTCTGATGACCCCCTGATGACCCTCTAAAGGGCTCTGATGACCCTCTAAAGGGCTCCTGATGACCCTCTGATGACCCTCTAAAGGGCTCTGATGACCCTCTGATGACCCTCTAAAGGGTTCTGATGACCCTCTAAAGGGCTCCTGATGACCCTCTAAAGGGCTCTGATGACCCCTCTGTGGGCCCTGATGACCCCTAAAGGGCTCTGATGACCCTCTAAAGGGCTCTGATGACCCTCTGATGACCCTCTAAAGGGCTCTGATGACCCTCTAAAGGGCTCTGATGACCCTCTAAAGGGCTCTGATGACCCTCTAAAGAGCTCTGATGACCCTTTAAAGAGCTCTGATGACCCTCTAAGGCTTTTCAAGCTCACAGCTGTAATGTTCTAATTTCAGTGCTTTTATGTTTTATACACAAGTGGTAGGGACTTTTCTGACCTCTCTCCTCTTTTTTCTTTCTCTCTATCTCATCTATCTATCTCTATTTTATCTCTCTCTGTTACGCACTCCTGCTGATTTGAATATTAGAATGTCAGGATTCAATATACTCGACTCTGAACGGGAGTGTTAGCAGCTGGAATGGGAAATGAATGGTTGCCATGAGCAGCAGTGTCAGCGCACATTACTGACCCCATTTACCTATCAGTGCCAGAGTGAAATCCTAAAGGCCCAATAGGTGTAGGCCAGACCTGAGGTTAGCACGTCCTTGTGTGAAAGCAGGTACTTTTGCTTGTCGATGCCCTACTTTATAGCTTCTTTTCAAACACATTCCATCACACACTGTCTTCTGGGTACGGAGCACATCTTTCAGAGAGCAATGGGGAGCTCAACGAGAGGAAAAGGGAGAGAGAGGAAGAGGGGGAGAGAGAGAGAGGGAGAGGGAAAGAGAGAAAGAGGGCAAGAGAGAGAGTACAGGGCCCTGGAATAGAATGGAACACTAAGCCTGTACCCCAAGAGGGCATATGAACCACCACTTCTAACCAATACTCATATGGAACCAATACTCATATGGAACCAATACTCATTTGTTTTGGGGTTTTGGCCCAGTTTGCAGAGACTGTCCATATGTTTCTGGCATTTAGAAGATTATTGATTTGTTTTGTTTGAATGACCAAATCTACTTTCAGTTTTATAGGT
The DNA here is from genome assembly GCF_017589495.1 of Alosa alosa. NCBI lineage: Eukaryota > Metazoa > Chordata > Actinopteri > Clupeiformes > Clupeidae > Alosa > Alosa alosa. Next base: position 36,994,598 of record NC_063190.1, read on the forward strand.
GAATTATTGTTAAATTGTCTCAAAAACATACCATGTATCTTTGCGGCCAATATACTATTTTTTCCGACAAAGCTGTAAAGCTAACAAATAAATTGTTCGATACATTTTGAAGTGATATTTTCAGGTAAAATGAATGCATGTTTGCAGTGGTAAGCTGAGATGATGCCAGTGGATATGTAAATGATGTCATGTTTTGTGTCTTGAGTTGTGTATATATGAATGTGTGCCACTGTGATTGGCCAGCAGTAGCGTGCCTTGGCTCATTGCGCTCCTCGTGCTTTCATACTGTTGAAATACTAACAGGTCGTCAAGGTAGATGACTCCTTTACGAATCTCTTAACTTATTGTTTTGCCTACATGTTCTTCAGTTTGTTTTTTTGTAATTTGAATAAAGAGTGAAAAAGTGGGAGTTGTGCGTTGGTGTTTTATTACATTCCTGCTTCCCTGCAGCAGCTGTGAGCTTTGTGTCCGTAGTCCAAGTGCTGCTCAGGGTGAGGAAGGCCCCCTGTCACGTCCATGAGATGGTTGCCAGCTTCAGATGTGGCAAAAAGGCCTGCAGCTGGTCTAGGCTTGCCCCAGATAAGGCCTGCAGCTGGTCTAGGCTTGGCACAGATAAGGCCTGCAGCTGGTCTAGGCTTGCCCCAGATCTGAGGCCTTTTGGGTGCGTCCATCACAGTTAAAGAGCAATCCTGCTCCCTCACAACAGATTCGCTCATTGCACGTTTATTGCCCCTGTGTAACAAGAACCACTTGTTTTCATTCATCGGCCAAGAAGACGCTTGTGAAAGGACTGAACCGTTTTCAAACAAAGCGCCTTAAACACTCTAAAATCAACACGTTCCCATCAACTTCAGCTGCTATTTATCCCATACCTCAATCCGCCCATGGTCAATTGTCATGGCATGTTAAGCTTGCACAACAGGAGTGTGTTTTTGAATAACAGGCTGGGGTGAAACGTGAGAGCTCGGCTTGTTTAGGGTGAGGGCTGAGCTGTCAGTGCCCTGACGAGTGGCCTTGACTTCATCACAAACATCCTCCACTCTCTCCAGAACAGTCCAGATCCGTGCCAGCACAGGGCCAGACATGGGCCAGTTCTGCGCCTGTGTCAGCGCACATGCAGGTCCAGCCATTACCATGGTGATCTGGAGAGCTAGTCAGGCCTGTAGTGGTCCCATCTGTAACACTTAGCATTGACAAGAGTGACGTGCTGAGCAGCGTGGGACTGTTTCCATTCTCTCTTTATGTGCGTGTGTGTGTGTGCGTGCGTGTGTGTGTGTGAGTGTGTGTGTGTGTGCATGTGTGCGTGCATGTGTTTGTGTGCATGTGTGTGCATGCGTGCGTGCATGTGTATGTGCATGTGTGTGAGTGCGTGCATGTGTGTGTGTGTGTGTGTGTGCATGCGTGCGTGCGTGCATGTGTATGTGCATGTGTGTGAGTGCGAGTGTGTGAGTGCGTGCATGTGTGTGTGTGTGTGTGAGTGCGTGTGTGTGAGTGTGTGCATGTGTATGTGTGCATGTGTGTGTGTGTGTGTGTGTGTGTGTGTGTGTGTGTGGTGAGCAGCGTGGGACTGTTTCCTTCTCTCTTCATGGCCCCTGCTGTAGATGAGGCCAGTGTGTGTGTGTGTGTGTGTGTGTGTGTGTGTAAAGGTTTTCCAGCGGCGTGACACACTGTGGCTGAGCGTGCATGTGGCTGCAAACTTCAAGCAGGATCCCACACATGACACACACACACACATACAGGCACAGAGCTTCAAGCAGGATCCCACACATGACACACACACACACACACACACACACATACAGGCACAGAGCTTCAAGCAGGATCCCACACATGACACACACACATACATACACACTCACACACACACACACACTCACACAGGCCCTTCCCGCATACACACACAGGCCTGTCTTACACACCCACACACACACAAGGTCCCTTTCTGGTCCCTACCCAACATGCACTTCATTATGAGATCACTGTTCCCAGAATTGAATAATAATGTGTGTATTTGCTGCCCTGTTGTGACCCAATTAATAAATCAGCATTCGGCTGGAAAGTGTACTCCTGGCCCCTGAACCTTATTCAGCTGGAGTGTGTACCCCTAAAACCTCATTCAGCTGAATGTGTACCCCTGAACCTCAATCAGCTGGAGTGTGACCCCTAAAACCTCAATCAGCAGGAGTGGGTACCCCTGAACCTCAAGCACCATTACGAGGGGGGTGTAGAGGCAATTGCAACAGCAACAAACTCAGGCTATCTTGTTTCTGGGAAACTGAGCTAACGAGAGGAAGGGAGAGAGAAATATGTCCGTCTGCTGTATGGAAGGTATTCTCTTTGTTTCAACACATCTCAATTTCTTGTGTAAACAGAGTGCTCTGGAGGACTGTAAACATTTCACTGCTCTCACTAACAGTCTCTGTCCCTGGGCTGTGCTGCCAGGAAGGCTCTTCTGACTGACCCGTCGTTGACCACATGACAAGTCGCACATGGCGAAGAGGCGGCACAGGAGCTGCCTAGTGACTACGACTACAACAGAGCGAGAGGCGAGAGCCAAACACACACACACGCACAAAAACAAAACTGGACATAGTGACCAAACACGCACAAAAACAAAACTAAACATAGTGAATTGATTTGTGTCCAGTTTGAGTGGGACCCAATGGGAGGGATGGCTTAGATGAGGAGACAAATTAGAACACAAACAGTCCGACTGAGAGAAGAGAGTGCTGTTTGAGGAGGAGACATTAAGAAATGGGGGTGATTTTAGGTGAAACACATTTCAATAGTTACTGACCAAGAATTGATGACCACTGCTGTTTGGTACAGAGGGGTAGAACAGAGACAGAAGGCTGGAGGAGACAAACTGATAAAACAAATAAGATATAAGATAAAACTATCAAATACAACCATCATGAGTAACTGAGATAAAACTATCAAATACAACCAGATAAGTATAAAATACAACCATCATGAGTAACTGAATTAAAAGTATAAAATACAACCATCATGAGTAACTGAATTAAAAGTATAAAATACAATCATCATGAGTAACTGAATTAAAAGTATCATGAGTAACTGAATTAAAAGTATAAAATACGACCATCATGAGTAACTGAATTAAAAGTATAAAATACAACCATCATAAGATAAAATACAACCATCATGAGTAGCTGTTTAGTAACTAAATACAACCATCATGAGTAAGTGCTGTTTAGTAACTATAAAATACAACCATCATGAGTAAGTGCTGTTTAGTAACCAAATACAACCATCATGAGGCGCTGTTTAGTAACTATAAAATACAACCACTGCGAGTAAGTGCTGTTTAGTAACTATAAACACAACCATCATGAGTAAGTGTTGTTTAGTAACTATAAAATACAACCACTGCGAGTAAGTGCTGTTTAGTAACTATAAAATACAACCATCATGAGGCGCTGTTTAGTAACTAAATACAACCATCATGAGTAAGTGCTGTTTAGTAACTAAATACAACCATCATGAGTAAGTGCTGTTTAGTAACTAAATACAACCATCATGAGTAAGTGCTGTTTAGTAACTATAAAATACAACCATCATGAGTAAGTGCTGTTTAGTAACTAAATACAATCATCATGAGTAAGTGCTGTTTAGTAACTATAAAATACAACCATCATGCTGTTTAGTAACTATAAAATACAACCGTCATGAGTAAGTGCTGTTTAGTAACTATAAAATACAACCATCATGAGTAAGTGCTGTTTAGTAACTAAATACAATCATCATGAGTAAGTGCTGTTTAGTAACTATAAAATACAACCATCATGAGTAAGTGCTGTTTAGTAACTATAAAATACAACCATCATGAGTAAGTGCTGTTTAGTAACTATAAAATACAACCATCATGAGTAAGTGCTGTATGGTTTAGATGGAGGTCCAGTAGGAGTGTGATGAGGAGAAATGATCACACAACACTGTAAGGAGTGACTACTGTATGCATGGACAAGGGTGTGTGTGTGTGTGTGTGTGTGTGTGTGTGTGTGTGTGTGTGTGTGAGAGATGATACATTGAAGCTAAAGAGCGCAGCTGCTTCAGGAGGTGCAGGCTGAGGCCAGACAGCCAGACCCATTCATCCTCACTTCAAACGAGTGTGTGCAGATTAAAGAGCCATATCTGGACGCCGCCGGGCACGCCACTCCCTCGCCGCTCTCACGCGGCCGGGTGATCAATCAAGGCAGAAAGCAGTCAGTGGAGTGGAGCAGAGCTGGACTAGACTGGACTGAACAGGACGGGACCAGATCCTCTCCA